>NC_079196.1:192232247-192265550 GCF_029499605.1 Hyla sarda | reverse complement strand
TCCTGGCTTCTGTGCTGCAGACCGGCAGGGTGGCGTTCCCTTCCACATGCAAACAGTAGGAAAATGGAAGACGTCCGGCACCAGGAAGGCAGGTAAAAACGTATTTGAGGTAAAAAAATAACAAACAGCATATAGAGGAGCTTAGTGCCTACGCGTTTCAGGCTAATGAGCCATTAGTCATGGTATCATGGCATCATTTATTACTGTTTGTTCTTCTTTTCTTACTGATAAAAAAATCTTTTATCCAAACGTCAGGCACAGTCGGATAGGCATGGCTTGGGGTTCGCCAAGTCCCGCCGTCGCCATGCCTATCCTGCCTTCCAGAGCTGGGACCGCTGTGTCTTACTACACAGTGCATCTACAGCGTATGCGCCCGTCCCGTCAGCTCTGACGTGCGCACGCCGCAGTGTCCTGAATTGACAGAGCGAGCGGTCGCTCCCGATGTCCATGCACTCAGTGCGCATGTGCTGTACTAGAGGCAGTGAGTGGATGAGCGTCTGTCTCTAGTATAGCACATGCGCACTGAGCCCATAGACATCGGGAGCGAACGCGCGCTCTGTCAGTTCAGGACGTGGCAGCGTGCGCATGTTAGAACTGACAGTACGGGCGCATGCGCTGTAGGTGCACTGTGTAGTAGGTCCCAGCGCTGGAAGGCAGGATAGGCGTGGCGACGGCGGAACTTGGCGAACCCCAAGCCATGCCTATCCGACTTTTGGATAAAAGGTTTTTATCCGTAAGAAAAGAAGAACAAGCTGTAATGGCTGCAGTCACCGTATAATCATCTGGAACACCATTATAGTGGTCTGGGGGGGGGGGGGGGCAAAATATGATGACAGTTCCGCTTTCAATATGAGAGGTGACCTTGAAAATATTCTAAAAAGCCATTCTGTTCTCATACAAAATTCCCATGAAGTGACTCGCACGGTGTTAGGCCACATACACTTGTAGACTCTGCATAGACATGAGGGATCCATATCGCTTTACATAGTTCCATAGTTATTTCAATATGGCGCCTCTAGTTCACCTAATGGAGAATATCTTCATTATAAGGTATATGATGGAGCATTGCAGTATTTTTTTTTATTATGTTGGATTCTGTAGTCTCTCTCTGTATATACACTGGAGATCAAAATTAGAGAAAAATTTATGAACGCTTGACTTTTTTCAGAAGTAATGTAATCTACATTGATCATCATTTGGAGGATTTTTGTAAACCAAAGAATATCCACATAAAACCTTCATTTTTCAAAAAACGTCATGATGATTATTAGAGAACAGCAATTACTGTAGCACAGAGAAAGATTCGAACTACATTTTCTGAACAGTCGCCAATCAGTACAGGCCTTTGCTTTGAATGACTTGAGGAGCTCATCTGCGCCCCCCACAGGACATCCCTTGTCTCTCACATTGATCTGGTGGGATTTTTTTCCACTCTTCTTCCAGTCTCTTCCACAGTTCTGTGACTGTTGTTGGTTTATTGGCCATAACTTTGTCACCAAGGATTTTCCAGAGGTTTTCTATTGGGTTTAGATCAGGATTCTGGGCGGCCATTTTATTGTTTCAATGTTTTCACTTTCAAGGAACTGCTTTACCCGTTTTGCTGTGTGACGGGGGGCATTGTCCTGCGTGAAAATTTCTGCTGATTGAGTGATGAACGCAAGGGGGAGATTTATCATTGCTTTTAGAGCATTTTTTGTCTATGTTTTGGCGCAGTTCAGGCGCAAGCAGCATATTTAGCGACTTTTATGTGCCTTTTGATATACTGTATTTTTCACCCTATAGGACGCACCGGCATATAAGATGCACCCAATTTTAAAGGTGCAAAATCTAGAAAAAAAAATTCTGCACCCAACAGTGATCTTCAACCTGGGGACGTCCAGATGTTGCAAAACTACAACTCCCAGCATGCCCGGACAGCCAACGGCTGTCCGGGCATGCTGGAAGGTGTAGTTTTGCAGCATCTGGAGGTCCGCAGGTTGAAGACCACTGATATAGGAGGTAATACTCACTTGTAGGGATCGACCGATTATCGGTATGGCCGATATTATCGGCCGATAATCACGATTTTGGGCATTATCGGTATCGGCAATTATCTTGCTGATAAGCCGATAATGCCCCGCCCCCGCACCGCCCCCACCGCACCGCGACCGCCACCCCCTCGACCCGCCGCACCTCCGACCCACCGCACCGCGTCGCACCCACCACCGTGATGCTAGGCGGTATATCGGTATGGATTTTTTCCCATACCGCTATACCGGTCGGGCCCCTCCCCCACCCTCGGAGTGAATAAAAAATTTTTACTTACCCGTAATTGGGGTGGTCCAGGCCATCCTTCCTTCATGTAGTGTCCGGGGGCGTTCCGGGCTGTCCTTCTCCCACGGTCTTCTTCTCCACTCCGAGCAGGCTCCGGCCTAGTACGCTGCATAGACGCCGCTACGCCGTGACGTCAGGTGCGTCGCTGCGCACGGGCGTCACTGCGCAGCGACGTCTATGCAGCGTACTAGGCCGGAGCCTGCCCGGAGTGGAGAAGAGGCCCGCCGGAGAAGGACAGCCCGGACCGGACCACCCTCCACCCGGAACGCCCCCGGACACTACAGGAACGATGGATGGATGGCCCAGAGCACCCTGGCAGGTAGGGGAGAGAAGCGGGTGGTGGCGGCGGCGGCGGCGGCCTATGGCCCTGCAAAAGCCACTGCAGATCATTGATTTAAAGCGCCCGCTTTAAGTCAATGATCTGCAGCGGTGTCGCAGGGGGTTAAATAGCTGATAACTTATACCGGAATATCGGTATAAGTTATCGGCTATCGGCCCTAACCTTCACCGATTATCGGTATCGGCCCTAAAAAAAACGATATCGGTCGATCCCTACTCACTTGTCCCCGCCGCTCCGGACCGTCACCGCTGCCCTCGATGTCGCTCCATCGCTGTCGCCGCGTCCCCGACGCTGCGGACGTCTTCTTCCCCGGGATCCACGCTCTCCGTCGCCGTCATCACGTCGCCGTCATCACGTCGCTACGCACGCCGCTCCTATTGGATGACGGGACGGCGCGCGCGACGACATGATGACGTCGAAGGAGAGCGCCGCCATGCAGGGGATCCCGGTACGGAGCAGACACTGAGGAGGCAGGTAAGGTCCCTCCCGGTGTTCTGTAAGCGGTTCGGAACGCCATGATTTCACCGCGGCGGTCCCGAACAGCCGGGTTAGTGTCATTTTCCCTTCATACAGGGCATCACCACGATCGCTGATGTCCTGTATTAGCCGCGGGTCCCGGCCGTTGATGGCCGCAGGGACCGACCCGATAGGTGTGTGTATTCGCCGTATAAGACGCAGCAACTTTTCCCCCCCAGTTTTGGGGAAGAGAAAGTGCGTCTTATGCGGCAAAAAATACGGTAGACAGTTTCACTATTTTTGTCTTCCTTTAGAACTTTTTCTTTTTGTCCATGCAGTGGTCACGTATTTATCAATTGCGACTTTTGTCACTATTTTGTGTGCAAAGATAATTTTTAGGCGCAAAGCTACACCACCTACCAGTAGGCATGAGAATCACTTCTACCTTCCCCAATTCAACCTTTAACCTCTTGTGGACCACAGCGTCCCATTCCCCTTCTATGATTTTCTCAGGAGCTGAGGGCGGGTCATAGCTGGGTGGTCCTGGCGGCTATCTGCTATCTTCCAGACATCACCGATCACAGTGATGCCCGACATTAACACCTTAGAAACCACAATAAAATTTGATTCTAGCATCTAAAATGCAAGTAAAAATGTCCCAGCAGCTCTGTGAAAGTAAGTGAAAATACCTAACCTGCCAAATTCAGGACCCGGGAAAGTGTCTACTTCCCTCCCTCACAAGTGTCTAGAAAAAGTCTATGTGGGAGAGCTTTTCCCACCACAGCAGAGCTGCGCAAAATTCATCATCCTGCTGCACCTTCTTGTTAAATAAGATGCACGAGAGTAGGGCTGGGCGGTATACCGGTTCATACCGAATACCGAAATTTATGTGCTGCACGATATGAATTTTTCCCATACCAATATCGGTTTGGCCCCTCCCCCTCGGGAATGAATGAATTTTCAGCCCACTGCGCTGTCCCCACATTTGGGAACTAATCATATGTCACCCGCCAGCGCTGTTCTGCTCCCCGCCTCCCCCCCCAAATCATGTTACCCGCCAGTGCTGTTCTGCTCCCCGCCTCCCCCCCAAATTATGTTACCCGCCAGCGCTGTTCTGCTCCCCCCAAATCATGTTACCTGCCAGCGCTGTTCTGCTCCCCCCAAATCATGTTACACGCCAGAGCTGTTCTGCTCTCCCCCCCCATTATCAGTCCAGTGGGGTACTACTCACATATGTCACCCGCAAGCACTACCCTCCTCCTCTTTGTTGCGGGCCACCGGCGCTGGAACTCTATACTGTACGCCAGTGGTCTCCACCCTGCGGACCTCCAGATGTTTCAAAACTATGACTCCTAGCATGCCCGGACAGCCAACGGCTGTCCGGGCATGCTAGGAGTTGTAGTTTTGCAACCGCTGGAGGTCCGCAGGTTTGAGACCACTGCTGTACGCTGTATCCCTATGCCCGGGCTTCAAAAGATGAACAAATTAAACTTTAACTTACCTACGTCGGCCTCACGCTGGGGACGGGAACGTCGGACAGCTGTCAGCCTATCACCGGCCGCAGTGATGTCCTGCCCTGGCCGGTGATAGGCTGAGCCCACTGTTAAGTAAGAAGCGGGTTTCTTACATGACAGTGCGCTCAGCCTATCACTGTCCGGGGCGGGACATCACTGTGGCCGGTTATAGGCTGACGGCTGTCCGATGTTCCCGTCCCCAGCGTGAGGCCGACGTAGGTAAGTTAAAGTTTAATTTGTTCATCTTTTGCAGCCCGGGCATAGGGATACAGCGTACAGCAGTGGTCTCCAACCTGCGGACCTCCAGCGGTTGCAAAACTACAACTCCCAGCATGCCCGGGCATGCTGCGAGTTGTAGTTTTGCAACCGCTGGAGGTCCGCAGGTTGGAGACCACTGGCGTACAGTATAGAGTTCCAGCGCCGGTGGCCCGCAACAAAAAGGAGGAGGGCAGTGCTTGCGGGGGACATATGTGAGTAGTACCCCACTGGGCTGATAATTAATTGGGGGGGGAGCAGAACAGCGCTGGCGGTTAACATGACTTCGTGGGGGGGGGGGGGGGGAAGGGGGCGAGCAGAGCAGCTCTTGCGGGTCACATGATTTGGGGGGTGGGTGAAAGAAATACTGTTACATACCGTGGAACCGCCATAAGTTACAAAAATACCGTGATACACATTTTTGGTCATACCGCCCATCTCTACACGAGAGGTCCAACTCCTTCTGCAGAAAACATTCCCCAAACCATGACCCTTCCTCATCCACCCTTCACTGACTTCATTACACGATTTAGCTTCTGGGCTTAGGAGTCTGGTGGGCAGTCCTTATTAGTGAATGACAGCTATTTTTAAATTCGTGTTTATACAAAGAAGACTGTCAATCAATAAGTGCGACGCCCACTGGGCTTCAAATATGGAAGAAAAGAGGTTTCTTTTGAAAAGTAACAAGTTCTCCTCGGTCTGCTCTTCCTGCTCGATAACCTGATTCTAATAAATTGATAGCTTTTTCATGGTGACAGGTTACCTAGGTTACCTATAAGGATTATATTTGTATGATTTATGAAGTCATTAAGATATTAAAAAAATATCATGGATGGGGCTCAATGGTCATGACGGCACCAAGGGCTTTATGCTTTATATTAGAGATGAGCGAACTTACAGTAAATTCGATTCGTCACCTACTTCTCGGCTCGGCAGTTGATGCCTTATCCTGCATAAATTAGTTCAGCTTTCCGGTTCTCCGGTGGGCTGGAAAAGGTGGATACAGTCCTATGAGACTCTTTCCTAGGACTGTATCCACCTTTTCCAGCCCACCGGAGCACCGGAAAGCTGAACTAATTTATGCAGGAAAAGTCAGCAACCGCCGAGCCGAGAAGTTCGTGACGAATCGAATTTACTGTAAGTTCGCTCATCTCTACTTTATATGTCTGAATCCTGTCAATTGATCCTACAGTCACACAGAGGGACCATGCAACACCCTAGACTCCCTCATTCTCATGGAACCCCACCACAGGTGACGCCATCTGACTGGCCTGTGTTTGGTAAAAATATATTAAAGGGGCTTATAGTAGAGCCACCTCCATGGTTGTTTACCAGTCATCATGGCTAGTCCCATTGCTAGATTACAGTTATTGACCTCACCCATCATTGTTACCATGTATTATATGCCAACATATTATATTGTCACCATTAGAGATGAGTGAACTTACAGTAAATTCGATTCGTCACGAACTTCTCGGCTCTGCGGTTGATGACTTTTCCTGCATAAATTAGTTCAGCTTTCCGGTGCTCTGGTGGGCTGGAAAAGGTGGATACAGTCCTAGGAAAGAGTCTCCTAGGACTGTATCCACCTTTTCCAGCCCACGGGAGCACCTGAAGGCTGAACTAATTTATGCAGGAAAAGCCATCAACTGCCGAGCTGAGAAGTTTGTGACGAATCGAATTTACTGTAAGTTCACTCATCTCTAATCACCATGTTGTTTTGAGTCCAAAATCCCAGGGGCTCGTGACGTTATGCCCCCGCTTCGTGATGTCACGCCCCACCCCCTCAATGCAAGTTTATGGGAGGGGGCATGGCGGCCGCCACGCCCCCTCCCATAGACTTGCATTTAGGGGGTGGGGCGTGACATCACGGGCCCCGGAGCCGGCTCTAAGCGTTCGGAACATTTTGTGGAGTACCCCCTTTTAAGAGCTACCCCTCTTTTACACATAGGAGTTGTAACAATCTAAGCATCGCTGCTAGCTCGGCGTCAGCCAATGAGAAGAGTCTCTGGCAGCATCGGCCAATGTTTATGGAAGCTGATCCTGATGGAGGACTTGTCTACCTCCTCATTGGATGATGCTAAGCTGGCAACATTGTACAGCTTGTTATAAATTCTTCCTATATGCCAGGTTGATGTCTCCCTCCCGAAAAAAAAAATGTCCTACTCTCAGGGGTAATTGTCACAGTGTCTCTAGTGTCACCTTGGTCTTGTTGGTCCAGTTAAAGATACAGCGCTACATATAAGTAAGATAGCTGTCGGCCATGTGTGCATTCATCTCTGCTTTCTTGCCTGATTGTGTTCTCACTGGAGAGGGAGGAGTAAGCTGCTGCCAGACTGGCAGGGCTGATCTCATAGAGAATAAAAAAAAAAAATTGTGCAGTTTAAAATCCAAAATGCCTGATCCTTATCTTTCCTGACATCTACCAACAGGGGAGAGTTGAAAGACCCCCAAACAAATTAAAATGGCTGGTCCCATTAAAATCAGGGGGTTTGGCTAGTTTAACAGCTAGATATATCAGTTTCTTCTATTTATACTGGCTTCAAGTGCCCCACTTGTCATATAGGGGTCATATAAGAGACCTAAAAGTGTATTTTGTTAACCAGGGTGCATTAGTACAAAAATAGCATTTGAGCCCTGGTAGGAGATGTGCCCAGGCATCACTACCTCATTTAAAAAAAAATAAAAAAAAATTGGCACATTTCTATTGGGTTACCTAGGAAACTGCTAGACCTAATTTTCTAGAAATTAATGCAAATTAAGAAAGTCTACCTGTATTTCTGGGGGCGGATAGTTGCAGGCTGGACAGGCTTTTTCAGCTAGGATATTTAAATGCAAAACGAGATTATTTTAAGAATATGTCAGTCTGAGACATGGAAAATAAAGATGCCCAGAGTGTGCTACAGTTAAGCTGGCCAAAGATCCTTAAAGGGGTACTCTGGTGGAAAACCATTTTATTTTTTTAATTAACTGGTGAGATTTGTAAATTACCGGTACTTCTATTAAAAAATCTTAATCCTTTCCAGTACTTATCAACTGCTGTATGCTCCACAGGAATATTTTTTTCTTTTTGAATTTCTTTTCTGTCTGACCCCAGTGCTCTCTGCTGACATCTCTGTCCATGTCAGGAACTGTCCAGAGTAGGAGCAAATCCCCATAGCAAACCTATCCTGCTCTGGACAGTTCCTGATGTGGACAGAAGTGTCAGCAGAGAGCACTGTGGTCAGATAGAACGTCCTCTGTAGTATACAGCAGCTGATAAGTACTGAAAGGGTTAAGATTTTTAAATAGAAGTAGTTTACAAATCTGTTTAACTTTCTGGAGCCAGTTGATTTAAAAAAAAATAAAAAAAAAAATAAAAAATAAAAAAAATATATATATATATATATATATATATATATATATATATATATATAGTTTTCCACCGGAGTACCCCTTTAAAGGACTTGTTCAATGAAAGACAACTGATCCCCTACACCAGTGTTTCCCAATCAGGGTGCCTCCAGCAGTTGCAAAACTACAACTCCCAGCATGCCCGGACAGCCGAAGGCTGGGAAACACTGCCCTATACACTGGATAAGGGTTTGATCATTAGGGGTCCGATTGCTCGGAGAGGGGCGCATGCGCTGTTCATTCTCTGGGAGCGCTGAAGAGACGAGAGTACTGTACCTGGGCATGGCACTGCTATAAAAATAAATGGAGCGCGTCTCATCTGCAACACGCACTTGTAGGGGGGATTAGGACGTCCCAACAGTCTGACCCCCAACAATCAAATATTTATCCTCTATCCTGTGTATAGAGGATACCTTGTCTTTCACTGGACAACCCCTTTAATAGCTGTCAGTGTTTGTACAGCAGACAGCTATCTCTCCCATTCAGCTTATCATTTATGTTTCTGGTTCTATCTTACCTTCTGGAAAACAAAAAAAGATCTTCTCTCTCTGCCCATCATCTGTGGGGTGAGAAGGGGGAGGCCTCCATACACATTGGGGCAAAAGTGGTTCACAGCCTCTTATTTAGGTGGGACTGTTAAAGGAGTACTCTGCTGTTCAGCGTTTGGAACCGGCGCCAGGAGCTCATGACTTCATAACCACGCCCCCTCATGCCGTCACACCCCACCCCCTCAATGCAAGTCTATGGGAGGGGGCGTGACGTCACGAGCTCCCGGCGCCGGTTCCAAACGCTGAACAGCAGAGTACCCCTTTAACAGTCCCACCTAAATAAGAGGCTGTGAACCACTTTTGCCTAATGTGTATGGGGACCTTTAAAGGGGGAGTAGTTGTGCTCAAATGCCAAGAGATGACCTAAAGTTGTTTCATTGCTTTAGCCAATTTGGAAAATCGATCTTTGTAGTCCAGAGCTGAATTCACAATGCTGCAGGCTCTAGAGAGGATATCTACTTGCAGTGTTTAATGTCTGTACTTTTTCCCCGAGGATTTGCATTCTGGACATTGTCCTCCTCACACCAGACATTGCAGTAAAAAGAGGAAAGAAGGTTTCGGGGATGTGTATAACTAGTGTCTTGGTGCTTTCGGGTTACAGACAGCAGAATTAAGGGGGTACTCCGGAGCTCCAGCTCTCTGAACATTTATTTATTCATTTTTTTTTTCAAATTCAAAAACGTTCCGAACATTTTGGGAAGGATTTATCAAAACCTGTCCAGAGGAAAAGTTGCCGAGTTGCCCATAGCAACCAATCAGATCGCTCCTTTCATGTTTGAAAAGGCCTCTGAAAAATGAATAATCTAAAAGGAAAGCAGAAGGCGCTCCATGTGCGGGATCAGCAGGTCAGGCCCATAGGTAAAGGGAGTAGATCTATCCCGCGCCGCTTACCAGAGTTGGTTGTGTGCAACACACACAACAATGGGAAGCGCCTGTAAGTACTTGTGTCCTCATCCGCAGCCCTCCTCGGAGGCAATAGACAAGCAATTTGACCGTATGGTAGGAGATGTCGGCGCTGGATGAAGGAACCAGGAGGAGTGCAGCATAAAATCAAGCTGGGTTTATTAGATGCAACGCGTTTCGCTGCGCATGCGCAGCGAAACGCGTTGCATCGAATAAACCCAGCTTGATTTTATGATTCACTCCTCCTGGTTCCTTCATCCAGCGCCGACATCTCCTACCATACGGTCAAATTGCTTGTCTGAAAAATGAAAGAAGCAATCTGATTGGTTGCTATGGACAACTGGGCAACTTTTCCTCTGGACAGGTTTTGATCCCCCCCCCCCTCTTCAACAGGCCGTGATCGTGATGCCACGCCCCCTTGTGTCGTTAAGCCATGATCCTCCATTCATGTCTATGGGAGGGGGGCGTGTCGTTCGCCATGCCCCCTCCCATAGAGATGAATGGAGGGGGCGTGGCCGTGACATTCCGATCGTTGCCGTAGAAACCAAGTATTTGTTTAGAGTAGGGGATAAGACCGCAAGGATCCCGCTGCTGGGGACCCCCGCATTCAGACACCTTATCCTCTATCCTTTGGATAGGGGATAAGATGTCTTGCAGTGGAGTACCCCTTTAAGACTTATACAAGATATGTAATATATTAAGAAAGTTTTATATATTTACAAAGTTTTTCTCAAAATGTTGTGTATATGAACTGTAATAAGCCCCAGTAGAGGTCATTGGGTGATGCCCTTAGTAGTTGGGGTTACTCCCAAGCATGGAGCTTTCCCCGCAGTTGTTTGTTGTATCTTGTATTACACTGCCTGCAACACAAACATTCAAAAACTCCTAAAAACCCATTTCCATAAAATATATTGATTGCCATTCGCCATAAGACACTGTACGAACATTAAAAGATCATTTTGCTGATAATTCCCAAGGTGGTATAACCATCTGCGTATATCCTTCTCATTTCAGCAAAACCGCAGATTAGAGCGGCGCTTTCCACCGCTAAGTATCAGTAACTCTTCTTTGCGAAATTTTTTCTTCTCGCACCAGATGTCCCTGGAAGATGAAGCTATAAATTTAATGTACAGTAACACATACATGTTGTATTAATAGGGTGCACTCCTTTCTAACTAGTCTTACAAACTTTTAATGAATTTTATAAAATATGTATGTGTTGTCTAGGATTAGACAAAAATAGCTTCCGTCTTCTAGTAGTGAACGACACATGTCCATAGTCTGCGGGTGGTATTGCAGCTTGGTTCCATTAAAGGGGTACTCCGCTGCTCAGTGTTTGGAACAAACTCTTCCGAACGCTGGAGCCGGCGCCGGGAGCTCGTGGCATCACACCCTGCCCCCTCAATGCAAGTCTATGGGAGGGGGTGTGACAGCCGTCACACCCCCTCCCATAGACTTGCATTGAGGGGGCTGCGCTATTACGTCACGTGAACCCTACTCCAGCATTCGGAACAGTTTGTACCAAACTCTGAGCAGCGGAGTACCCCTTTAAGGTGAGTGGTGCTAGTGTCTCCCAGGGGAGAGGATAAATCCTGGTCGTTCTACAGCGCTATCCCAGATTGGAAATTCAGACCCATTCAACCAATGTGTGATAGTTTGTTGCTTGTAGGTCACAGACGCGTTTCGCTACGACATGTATCATTTTCAATGTGAATACAGGCTGACCGGCCACTGAAACCCGGCATAGCGGCATCCCCTGTGATTTGTATACACGCTTTAAAAGTCGTTGTCTTTTACACAACGCAATAAGGTGAGCTATTTTCCTACAAAAAGGATATCTGCTGTAAACCTTATTATACTATGACAAGCTCTGCTATCGTTTTTTGTTTCTCTGCCATTAAAGGGGTACTCCACTGGAAAACATATTTTTTTAAATCAACTGGTGCCAGAAAGTTAAACAGATTTGTAAATGACTTTAATGACTATTAAAAAAAAATCTTAATCTTTCCGATATGAATTTCCTTTCTATCTTACCACACTGCTCTCTGCTGACCAGAGGTGTCAGCAGAGAGCACTGTGGTCAGACAGAAAGGAAATTCAAAAAGAAAAGAACTTCCTGGGGATCATTCAGCAGCTGGATGGATTAAGATTTTTGAATAGAAGTAATTTACAAATCTGTTTAACTTTCTGGCACCAGTTGATTTAAAAAATTATTAAAGAAAAAATTTCCAGTGGAGTACCCCTTTAAGAGTGAGTGGGGCTGGACTGCAATACCACACGCAACCTGTGGACAGGTGTGGCTCTGTTTTGGAAAGACTGCAGGCTTACATCTCTGACCTGATCTCCCCCATATTACACCTCATGTAACATCTGATCCTCTCAAGACCTCCATTTGTGTTCCCCTCTTCTCCCGTGTTTCCCCCATACACTGGAGCTTGCTACCCTGACTCTTTCGGCTCTCACCCACCATCAAGACCTTCAGTAAAAACTTCAAGATTTATCCCTTCAAGAAAGCCTATGACTTAAAATAACCCTGCTGCCGCTATGCTGGGAATGGCTACTTCCTTATCTTCTCGTATATGACCACCTATCTACTCCATCTACTGTGTCCCTCCCTTACGTTGACATGGCATCGTCATCTTCTAGTACCATCCATCAGTTGGACACTAGTCTGAGGTTAAAGGAGATATCTCAGCTAGAAAAATATTAACCTATTATGCCCAGGGACAGAGAGAGAATATAAAATAACAAAGGGGCTCACCTGCTGCCGCTCCCTCTGTGTCCCGGTATCTTGCTCCGCTCCTCTGCCGCCATCTTCTTCCTTGTTGGTCCATGGTCAGCTTGTCACAAAGCTGCTTAGCAAAATTCCAGCTGCAGTGATGGCCGGTCTCGGCTGGCGGTAGACTGAGCGGCAGTGTGATCCATTGCGCCCTGGCAACCAATGCCGTGGCTCTGACCACGGCCAGACCGGGAAGAAGATGGCAGTGGAGGAGCCGACCCCGATTATATATTCTTTGCGCCCGGGCATAATTGCTTAATATTTTTCTAGCTGAGATCTCCTTTAATGGGGTATTTACTGATCTCCTATTCACAATATAGGAAATAAGTGTCACAGTCACGTGGGGGAGAAGTGTGGTTATCTCTGCGGTCTGACGCCCTGTCCCCGATCTTGAGAGTGGGGTCCAGAATCTTACGTTGAAATGGAGCAGTGGTCGCGTATGTGCCCTGCCACTCCATTCATTGTCTATAGGAATACCAGAGATCCCAAGTACAGCGCTTTAGATTGGGGAGTAGATGTTATTCCATAAGTCATATTCGTAAAGCCCCCGCCTGTGTTGGAGAAGTAATACGGTAGTACTAAAACCAAGTGTTTGCTGTGATTGGTTGTTTAGCATTACAGGCGTGATTCAATGTGAAGATCAGACCTGGCATCCAGTCAAACTGATCATTATGATCTTTTTTGGCACCTTCTTTTTTAATCTCATATTGGTATCTGTCATGGGGTATTCCTTAGTGGGGTCTGACAACATACATGGTATAATTAGACTGATGGAGATTATCGCCTATGGAAACAATCTCTTGTCCATTTACGGCAGCAATTTCTGGACAAAGACCATATAATAGAATCTTACAAAATCCCAGTTAACAATCCCACCTTCACAAATATAAACCTCATGTTAAATTAACCCCTGAATTGTCAAGAATACGATAGAAGCTCAAGACTCGTACAGTTTAAAGGAAAAGTGTCAGATATTTTCTGGCACTGACGTCAGCGCCGCTTATGAGTATTCATCCCCCCTCCATCCAGCTCTCCCTCTCTTTGCCGCTCCATAAGCGGCGCTGACGTCAGTGCCAGTTAGTTGCAGAAGCCCCACCCGTGCCAGTTACAGCAAGATATACACATAGAATAAAAGTTGCGGCCGAACGGCCGGGCGGATCCGGGAAAGGTAGGGCTCATTGGAATAAGTGTCTCCCGCACTATCAAACACTATCTGTGGATAGTGCGGGAGAAAATATCTGACAGTTTTCCTTTAACATTGTCCAGTGTTAATGCCAAATCTCGAGGCATATGAAATATTAATGGCTGACCTTCAGATTTCTCCAGCTAAATTAATCTCCTTAAGAGTCTATTCACACGTACGGTATCCTGCGCATATTTGATGCACAGGATTTGATGCGCAGGATTTGAAGCTGTATTCAGTCATTTTGTTTACATAGAAATAAGCAGCATAAAATCCTGCACATCAAATATGCGCAGAATACTGTACCTTTGAAACACCTTAAGTGTAGGGTCGCACGTAGCATCCACGCCGTATTTAATGCTGCGGATGCACTAATGACCGTCACTAGAGCGAGCTTCTTGCTGTGCCCTTGTGTCCTGCGTGTCTGCTCATAGCAGCAATCTGCAGCTACGATCAGACACACAGGGATCTGCGAGTCTGTAATAAACTGTGCGCACGTGCCTAGTTTACTCACACACATTGCCGTCAGTCCCCCTGCTCCCTGAGCTATCCCGAGAGCAGCCACAATGTATGAGAGTAAACTGCGCATGCGCGCACAGTTTACTACAGAGCTCATAGACACACAGGACACATGGGCACAGACATGGGCACAGCAGGGAGCTCACTCTAGGGATGGTGCAGATGCACTACGTGTGACACTACCCTAAGTGTATGTTTACACGTACAGGATATGCTGCATATTTTTCTGCAGCTGAATTTGCTACCCATTGAAGTTAATGGGTAGCAAAATCAGTTGCACAAAATATGCATCAGATCCTGTACATCGGAACGGACCCTAAAAGTGCAAACTGTGTGTAGGACAACAGAGATGTGAACAGACCTTATTGGCAGGGCACTGAGTTCATCCTTTGTACAGGCACAGTGCCTCATGGGTATGGGTGGCTTTACCTTGTACTGCAGCTCATTCTGTTGAGAATGGGACCAGGACAGTACCAGGCAAGTCCACATAGATACAGTGGGGGGAAAAAAGTATTTAGTTAGCCACCAATTGTGCAAGTTCTCCCATTTAAAAAGATGAAAGAGGCCTGTAATGTTCATCATAGGTATACCTCAACTATGAGAGACATGATGAGAAAAAAAATCCATAAAATCACATTGTCTGATTTTTAAAGAATTTATTTGCAAATGATGGTGGAAAATAAGTATTTGGTCACCTACAAACAAGCAAGATTTCTGGCTCTCTCAGACCTGTAACTTCTTCTTTAAGAGTTTCCTCTGTCCTCCACTTGTTACCTCTATTAATGGCACCTGTTTGAACTTATCAGTATAAAAGATACCTGTCCACAACCTCAGTCACACTCCAAACTCCACTATGGCCAAGACCAAAGAGCTGTTGCAGGACACCAGAAACAAAATTGTAGACTTGCACCAGGCTGGGAAGACTGAATCTGCAATAGGCAAGCAGCTTGGTGTGAAGAAATCAACTGTGGGAGCAATTATTAGTAAATGGAAGACATTCAAGACCACTGATAATCTCCCTCGATCTGGGGCTCCATGCAAGATCTCACTCCATGGTGTTAAGATCACAAGAACGGTGAGCAAAAATCCCAGAACCACACGGGGGGACCTAGTGAATGACCTGCAGAGAGCTGGGACCAAAGTAACAAAGGTGCCATCAGTAACACACTATGCGCCAGGGACTCAAATCATGCAGTGCCAGGCGTGTCCCCCTGCTTAAGCCAGTACATGTCCGGGCCAGTCTGAAGTTTGCTAGAGAGCATTTGGATGATCCAGAAGAGGATTGGGAGAATGTCATATGGTCATATGAAACCAAAGTAGAACGTTTTGGTAAAAACGTAACTCGCCGTGTTTGGAGGAGAAAGAATGCTGAGTTGCATCCAAAGAACACCATACCTACTGTCAAGCATGGGGGTGGAAACATCATGCTTTGGTGCTGTTTTCAGCAAAGTGACCAAGAAGACTGATCCGTGTAAAGGAAAGAATGAATGGGGCCATGTATCGTGAGATTTTGAGTGAAATCCTCCTTCCATCAGCAAGGGCATTGAAGATGAGACATGGCTGGGTCTTTCAGCAGGACAATTACCCCAAATACACTGCCCGGGCCATGAAGGAGTGGCTTTGTAATAAGCATTTCAAGGTCCTGGAGTGGCCTAGCCAGTCTTCAGATCTCAACCTTATAGAAAACCTTTGGAGGGAGTTGAAAGTCTGTGTGGCCCAGCGACAGCCCCAAAACATCACTGCTCTAGAGGAGATCTGCATGGAGGAATGGGCCAAAATACTAGCAACAGTGTGTGAAAACCTTGTGAAGACTTACAGAAAACGTTTGACCTCTCATTGCCAACAAAGGGTATATAACGAAGTATTGAGATAAACTCTTTTATTGACCAAATACTTATTTTCCACCATAATTGCTAATAAATTCTTTAAAAATCAGGCAATGTGATTTTATGGATTTTTTTTCTCACTAGGTCTCTCATAGTTGAGGTATACCTATGATGAAAATTACTGGCCTCTCTCATCTTTTTAAGTGGGAAAGCATGCACAATTGGTGGCTGACTAAACACTCCCCCCCCTCCCCCCCCCCCCACTGTATGCATGGCGCTGTGTTTATGTACACCATGCATTACATTACAATGTGCTTTGCATCCCCTTGTGTAGAGCTTGTTGTAGTGTTGCAGGGCATCTCATGCTGGGGGTCTTAAAAGTTGAACCCTAACTAATCAAATAAGAATGGACAATCCGTATTTCAGTTCTTGAACATCTTTTCTTGGAACTACTTCCATAGCATCCACAAATAATACTGCCTTAAATGCACAACTACTGTCTCCATACATTTTCAAAGTAATACGACCATTAAGTACCCACATAACAATGCCATATGTCTTTCCTGCAAGATAACCATTTAGTACCATAATAGACCTACCATTTAATAGCCAAATAATGCCAACATATAATGCCTATATAAGGCCCATATAAGGCATTAGAGTTTTTCAAAGACTTAGAATAAATTGGCTTTCAATCTTGACTCAACATCCTCGCTGACCAACTGATTCATTAGTGGCTGAACCTGGTCTTGCAGCTGATCTCATTCTTTTAAAGGTGCAAAGTGCAATACCAGGTACAGCCGAGTGTGCCGAGTAGGAAGTAAAGAGGCTGCAGCTTTTGGCGCAAGCAATGCAGTCCTTTTAGCTAGCTGACTTGATAGGGTGCTGAAAGTTTGATGCCCAAAAATCTAATGTTGATGGCCCATCTATTACTGTAATAGTCCTGGGAAAAACTATAAGGGCACTAGAGGTCCAGGGCTGTGAAGCTTTATATGTTTCACTTTTAGATTAAAGAGTTATTCCAGCGTGGCCAACACTTTTTTTTTTTTTTTTTTAACTGTCAGGATTTGTTAAAAAGCAAAGCATACTCACCTGCCCTGATTCCCGGCTTGGTTTTAGCTTCATCCTGCTCTCTCTGAAGTGAATGCCTGCTATGGCAATCACTGGTCACAGAGGGGACCCACCTCAGCTAGGGCTGACATTTCCTGCAGGGAGGACATGTGGGGGACTGGGAGCGTCTGACCGGTAGCTGCAGGGGATCAGGGAAGATGAGGGAGAAGTAAATTAAAAAAATAAAAAATAATTATTTAAACTCAATTTTAAAATGATTTGCCAAAATTTATTAACCTGTTAAAGGGGGTACTCCTGGTGGAAAACATATATATATATTTTTTTTAAATCAACTGGTGGCAGAAAGTTGAACAGATTTGTAAATTACTTCTATAAAAAAAAATCTTTACCTGGACAAGACAAAAAAGAAATTCAAAAAGAAAAGAATTTCCTCTGTAGCATACAGCTGCTAAAAAGTACTGGAAGGGTAAAGATTTTTTTAATAGAAGTAATTTACAAATCTGATTAACTTTCTGGCACCAGTTGATTTAAAAATATTTTTTTTCCCCACCGAAGTACCCCTTTAATGAAAAATTGGCATATATTTGAGATCACGAAGGTGAAGGGAGACTTGGCGTTCTTGCTGCAATCAGTTTAGAATGAGAGCCCATTTTAAGTAATGTTTTGAATGAAATGCCACCCTCATGTCTGTCAAGTTCTGTCCTAACCCATCCTTGTTTTTTGGTTACGGCTGAGTGCTTCTCAGGCCACTTCTCTGTCTGAAAACCGACATTGGTAGCCGCAAGAATCCTCCAGAGAGTCATTACCTCAGCACTAATAGAGATTCACATCAGCGGCATTAAATCTTACAATAACATTCATTTCTGGTCACTTGGGTTATGGTAGAAATATGCGTCTTGGCCTCATTTAGAACGGCTGAACTTGATTTAACATCAATAGAGGTCTGGTTCCCATTTCCAGTGCATGCAGACGCTGCAAATCATGGCGCACAGATGGAGGGGGCATGCACCATCTGGAGAGTGATCGTCTATGGAGTCTTCAGTAATTAGATTGGGAATAAATGGGAAAGCTAATATCGCTGTATCGTGAAAGAGGCACATACTACTCGAATCTACATCTCCATGCCGCCTGTGTGCTTGGAAGTTATCGGTTCGAAGTCTCTAGATGGCATTGCTATGATCAATGCCAATTATTTCAGGGAATATAGATGTCCCTTGTTGTCCTGTCATGTCCAGGTATTAATCATTTCTATTGAGTATTTTGTATGTCTAATTCTAGAAAAGCTTGGTAACTACTACTTAAAGGAGAACTCCAGAATATAAAAATTGTCCCCCATACTGCCGTCAGTAAAAAAAATAAAGATGTACATACCTTCCTCAGCTCCCCCAGGGGCCTCCGGTAACCCGGCTCCGGTCTCCGCCACGATCCTCTTCCTGGTTGCTGGTGTTCGGCGAGTCATACTGCGCTCAGCCAATCACCGGCCACAGTGAAGTCCCGACTTGGCCGGCGATAGGCTGAGCGGCAGTGTGAAAACATTTCAGGACAAAAAATTCTTCACTAAACCAGCACCTGCTGCCGGGGCCGAAAAGTCACACTGCCGCTCAGCCTATCGCCGGCCGAGCCGGGACTTCGCTGCGGCCGGTGATTGGCTGAGTGCAGTATGACTCGCCGACCACTGGCAACCAGGAAGAGGATCGCGGCAGAGACCGGAGCCGGTTACCGGAGGCCCTGGGGGAGCTGAGGAAGGTATGTATATCTTTATTTTTTTTTTACTGCAGGCACTATGGGGGACAATTTTTATATTCTAGAGTTCTCCTTTTAAGGGGTGCTCCAGGGAAAACGTTTTTTTTTTTTTTTTTTAAATCAACTGGTGCCAGAAAGTTAAAATATTTGTAAATGACTTCTATTAAAAAATCTTTATCCTTCCAGAACTTTTTAGCAACTGTATGCTACAGAGGATATTCTTTTCTCTTTGAATTTCTTTTTTGTCTTGTCCACGGTGCTCTCTGTTGCCACCTGATGCCCATATCAGGAACTGTCCAGAGCATTAGAAAATCCCCATTTCAAACCTATGCTGCTCTGGACAGTTCCTGACACGGACAGAGGTGTCAGCAGAGAGCACTGTGGTCAGACAGGAAAGAAAAGAATTTCCTCCATAGCATACAGCTGCTAAAAAAAAAAATAAAAAATTCTACTGGAGTACCCCTTTAATTATGGTTTCCATTATGCACCCAGCTTTCCAGGACTACAAGGCAAGTGGCTGGTAATGTGTCAATTTGTGGACAACAGTAAAGTAATTCATTATTGTCCCCCCCTCCGCCCCCTATAGGGGCTGAGATAGTGTTGCCACTTTTCTTGCAAAAAATTACCGGCTATGCTAATTTGCATAATTAATGATATATGCGTAGCATCATAGGATACACAAGTGTGGGGACATTTTGTATTTTATTTTTTCATTTTTTTGCACCCCAATCTGTAGTTTTGAACATGACCATTTTTTTATTTGATGGGACTTATTGATCGCTTAAAAAAAATAAATAAAAAAATTAGGGAGTTGCAGTTTGTTACTAACTACAACTCCCAGCATGCCCTGATGCAGCTGTCCCAAATGAAAACTACAACTCCCAGCATGTTGCTCTATATAGTAGTATATAGTATAGGTCAGTGTTTCCCAACCAGCGGTGCCTCCAGCTGTTGCAAAACTACAACTCCCAGGATGTTGGACTATAACATAGTATAGGTCAATGTTTCCAAACCAGGGGTGCCTCCAGCTGTTGCAAAACTACAACTCCCAGGATGTTGGACTATAAAGTAGTATATAGGATAGGTCAATGTTTCTCAACCAGGGGTGCCTCCAGCTGTTGCAAAACTACAACTCCCAGCATGTTGGACTATATAGTATAGGTCAATGTTTCCCAACCAGGGGTGCCTCCAGCTGTTGCAAAACTTCAACTCCCAGCATGTTGGACTATAAAGTAGTATATAGGACAGGTCATTGTTTCTCAACCAGGGGTGCCTCCAGCTGTTGCAAAACTACAACTCCCAGCATGCCCGGACAGCCAACGGCTGTCCGGGCATGCTGGGAGTTGTAGTTTTGCAACAGCTGGAGGTTCTCTGGTTGGGAAACACTGGTATAGTATATAGTGCAACATTCCGGGAGTTGGAGGATTGGTTGGATAAATATTGGCCATTACATTGATGGTATTTTTTATATAAAAATACCGTCAGGGTGCCAACCCTAGGCTGACATTAACTGCTCCATATTTCTTGGGGTGAAGAGACATCTAGGTCACGATGCCATTACATTGCTGCAGATGTTTCTTCTAAGCAATTTCTAGACCAACAAGTGGCAGGTTAATAGAATCATACTGTGTAATAGTAATGCGCCAAAGATGTTCCTAGCGAATTGTAGATTGATTATGATGATGCGCTGTTACTTCCTTCCATTCAGCGCTCCTGGCTCATCTCTGTCGCCTGTTCCTCCTCGGTGTCTTCCTCTGTCCCTTGGCTTCTCTAGAGACATTTTATTGGGAAGGCTTCTTGATTTTAAGTTCCTGTGTCGTACTTTGTTTGCATCCTGCTTCCTCTCTTTTGAGCAGATTGGCGCCCAGTGACGGTGCCAGCACTTATCTCCAATTTTTGCAAGTGAGCCCTGATACTGAACAACAATATACAAAATGCCAACATCCTCCTCTGTATGATTCCAAAATAACTACTGAAATGTATCAGTCTACCTATCTGATCTTATCTTATATAAATGTATTATTTAATATTGATCGGTCTAATATCGATGGATCAGTCTTATATCTAACTATTGCAAGAGAATGTCCAGCACCAGGACCGCAGTAAAAACAGGTTGCTTTATTGAGTCATATTTGGACAGAACGCATATAGCCGACGCGTTTTGGACCTACAACTGGTCCTTAGTCATGGCATGGAACCCATGAAAATTAAACGAGTTTAAACAGGGTCACGTGACCATTATTCACACTGATGAGGATCACCTTGAAAAACCAGCATGACCTTAAAGGGGAACTCCCCTGGAAAAAGTTTTTTTAAAAACCAACTGGTGCCAGAAAGTTAAACAGCTTTGTCAATTACTTCTATTTAAAAATCTTAATCCTTCTAGTACTTATCAGCTTCTATATGCGCCACAGGAAGTTCTTTTCTTTTTGAATTTCCTTTTCTGTCGGGCCCCATACAGAGCGATCCCCACCGACCTTTCCATCACTGCCATTCTTTTAGAATCTGAATGATATTCATCTGCAAAATAATCCTTCCAGCTTTTCTTACCAGTGTAATAGTCTATAATTATTATATTATCGTTATATTTGGGGCTGAGCTGCCGAATGACACCCCCGCCAGTGTCAGCTATCAGGGGGCTTATTATAACCTACTAGGTGTCATCAGCACCACCTTCCTGACCTCCTTCACTGACAGTTCTGCTAATGATCTCAGGGGTCTTTTTGCTATAATTGTATTGGTGTCTAATATTTCTGCAGATAACATAGCTAATATAAACAGAACAAGATCCTATGTAGGATGGTAACTTACATTTTGCTTATGTTATCACAGGATTTTCACCACACTGCAAAGTTTTGTGACCTGTCGGTAGAATAAACTATAAATTATTGATTCATGGGGATATGAATTCTTGGACTATTTCACCAGTCCTGAGAAAATAGTTCTTGGGCAATGGAAGCGCGTCTTTTGTCTGTGATATTTGTTTCTGTTGCAGTAAATGGGAGCGACAGAAACTTTCAGATTGTTCTACGTACTTGAACATGATTAGAATCCTATTCACGTTAGCTTTTTGTACACACTTTGCCGGTGTACGTCATCAACTTGTCAAAAATCAGCTTGTTGACTTTATTGGATCGGACGTGACCGTGACTACATTCAGATCATATCCTAAACTTATTTTGTGCCTGTGTGGGTCTGTGAACCCACTGGGAGCCCATTGTGGTATATAAGGGCAAGTTTTTTGATGGGCTGCCAATGTACATTGGTGATGTGTGCAGGAATTATAATATTAAAGGGATCTTCCGGGGGGAGGGGATGGGGGAAAGATTTTGCTCCAGGGCTGGTAAAAATAATAAACGTGCTATACTTACCTTCTCCAGACCCATGGTAATGCTTTCGGTCCTTCACTGGTCCCCCCCTTCTTCTTAGTTCCTGTGACATCCCGACCCAACTGACAGCGGGACACACCTGCGGCTACTGATTGGCTTCGAGAGCCATTTCATGTGAAGGGCCAGAACCTTTGGCATAGCAGCTGAAGGGGACGATAAGAGGTGAATTTAGCATGTTTATTATTTTTACACCACCCTGCACTGCAGCAAATTTTGGCTTTGCCTAGACAACCTCTTTTAAAGCGAAACTGACAGCCTGTTCACCTGCACTAAACTCAATATACTGGGTTATAGTGCGGGTGAACAGTATTAAAATGAGGGGTCACTTACATGAATTGATGAAGTATTGCCAGAGTTATGTCTTAATTCTTCTAGTTTTGTTACACAGCTCTATGCAATGGAGGCGGGGAATCAGCTTACCATGCTCCCCTGCCTCCTCAATATTCCCTGCTCCGCTCACCCCTGTAATGAATATTCAAAAGTATTCACTTTTACCACATCGCTAGGACATGAGAGCCTGCACCTGCGCTCAGAAGAGCACCAGCAGCCTCTCGCATGACTGGCAATGAGGCAACTTTTATAGATAAAAAAAACTTTTATGTGATTTAGGCCGGGTTCATGCATTTGACTAATCTGGAGGGCACTAGGACTGCTCGGAAATGCGCTGTCTCACAGACGGCAATGCCTTGTGGAATCCGCAGAAGGATTAGACATGTCTATTCTTTCTGCGGAGGCTGGAATCAGAATTTCAGTGGCACAAACATCTTGCACGGAAATTCTGTCAGGTGAACAGTGCAGCAGAATCCGGTTGAAATCAATTGCACTCTGCTGCATCTGAATGTCCTTGCGGAATTATTCTGCGGCATTGTTCACAGAAATTCCTCCGTGTGAACATATCCTTAGTGTTTGGATAAGCAAGATTTACTGATTTATTTTACATTTTGTGCCAGAATGCAAAGGCTTTATTAAAAATAAAAATGGGAGAAGCCCTATATAAACTTTACTTCCATGTCACTATCTCTTGAGGGGAACTAATACGCAATTTGCATATATAACGCTTGACAACACGTTAAGTATGCTAAAATCTTTATCCTCAGCCTTCCCGGGGTACCTTTTTTGCCCCCCAGGGTTGTTGAAGATATATAGTTATAAAGTCCTTCCCGGACACCCCGTAAGTAGTCCCCTGGGCGCAGGGTCTTGCCGGGTCCCCTGGCTCCGGCTGTGGTCCCACCATTTCGTCTTGATTTGACGGCCTGCGTCTTCACTCTGCTCCCAAAGCAGACGGAGCAGACCGGTGACTAAAGCCGCCAATCAAGATGAGGAGGCGGGACTACAGCCGGAGCTACGGGTGCTGGTAAGGATAACTCCCTGCCCAAGGGACTACTTATAGAATGGAAGGGGTGGGGGTCGGAGGACTTTATCACTTCATATCTTCAACATCCCTGGGGCAAAAAGGTCCCCGGGGGATAGTGAGGATAATTAATGCGTTGTCAAGTGTTATATATGCTAAAATCTGCTGATTGGTTCCCTTTAATGCTGTTCACAGTTATTAGCCTGACTCTACAGAGCTATTCTTCCACAAAATGTACTGACCGTGAAGACATAAATGGTAAAATGTCCCTCTCATATAGATGCCTGACTGTTTCGATTAGCTGGATACGCAGCCCACATCTGTACAATTGTTTTTTTACAGCGCCATAAAGATATGATTATGACTGCTGTAAAATGGCATACAATAAAATAAACAAATAGACCTAAAAACAATGAATGCTACACTAGTATTGTTTGCTATTTTCTCTTCCTTTATGATGCTTTTTGGAATAGCTGGAGTCACACTGTTTGGAAAACACTGAGCTATATGTTACCGTACCAATCACAGATCAAGCTGCCATTTTGTCACATGAGTTAGCAAACACCTAACTAAAATAAAACCTTTTTAATAATAATGACAATGGAAAATAATTATTAATTCACTTAAGTCCTTAATTTTCTATATGGTTTCTTTTTTTTTTTTTTTTATATATATAAAGCTGTGTAATAACAGGATTTTTTTTTTAGATCACCTTTCATGGTAGGGTCACATGAAGCACATCTGCAGTGTTTTTTACGCTGCGGATGTGCCGACGGCTGTCCCAAGAGAAAGCTCTCTGCTGTGGCTGGGTAGCTGTGTGTGTCCACTCATACACAGAGCTATCCAGCTTCAGCAGTGTACCTACTGTCGGCACATCCACAGCCTAAAATATGCTGCAGGTGCTCTCCGTGTGACCCTACCCTCAAGTAGTAAAGGCTCTGCATGTCATTGTAAGAATATTGTAAGTTCTCCTGACTGCAGGACACTGATTTCTCCCTCAGCAGGAGCCTTGGCAGCTATCTTTATTATAAGTCCAGCTCATCCTCTGCACCACCTGCTTTATCTGATCATTTTAGCACACCATTTCGCACATCCTAAACATACTCGGACAGCGATCTGGCAACCGGGCGCCAAGCTTTGTGCCTAGTTAATAATGCTGCAATAGTGACCCAAGTGTCCATTTAAGTTAAAGGGCACATGTCAATCTATTCTGCAGGTATAAGGCTATAGAGCAGGAGGAGCAGAGCAGATTGATGTACAGATATAGTTTTTGGGAAAATGTTCAGTATTCCTTTTTTCTTATGTAAACCTCTACTCAGTGATTGACAGCCATCTTTGTTTGTGTGCATATAGAGAGAGCTGTCACTGAGCAGGACCACCCGCTTGACTATTTAACCCAGAATAAGCAGATATTTACAGTGCTAAACTTTTCCTACAAACCTATATCTTTATCCACCTGGTTTTTGTATCTCTAAAACACTCTGCCTGCAGATTGAACTACATTTTTAATGTGACCAGTTCCCTTTACAGGTAGCTACTTAAGAAACACAGCCTAAAGACCAGGCCAGTCTGTTTGCCAACTGTATCACCTCTGACGTAGGGCTGCAACTAAGGATTATTTGTAAAAATCGATTAGTTGGCCGATTATTGGTTTGATCAATTAATCGGATGAAAGAACAAAATGGTACTAGGGGGCCAGAGAAGGGTTAATGGGAGGACAGAGAATGTGGGGACTGCATTGTGAAGAATGAACTGAGGGGAAATGAGTGGAAACAGCACCTGATGGGTTAACAGAGGGTAAGAGTGAAGGGACAGCAACTGAAGGGTTAACAGAGGGTAAAAGCGAAGGGACAGCAACTGAAGGGTTAACAGATGGTAAGAGCGAAAGGACAACACCTGAAGGGTTAAAAGAATATGAGCGCAGCGACAGCAACTAAAGGCTTAACGGGAGAAAAAAAGAGGGGAAAGCACCTGAAGGGTTAACAGAGACAGTGTGAAGGGACAGCAACTGAAGGGTTAACAGGGGAGAAAAGAGGGGGCAGCATCTGAAGCGTTAACAGAGGGTGAGAGCGAAGAGACAGCAACTTAAGGGTTAACAGTGGAGAGAAAAAAAAAGGTGACGGCATCTGAAGGGTAGAAGGAGCACCGTCCTCCCTGCATCAGGAAGATCTGTCACTGCACAGGATGAAGGATGGAGCTTCTGGCAGGACCGTAGGCTTCTTGTGACCGGAGGCGCTGAGGACAAGAAGGTGGCGCCGGCTTCTGGACTGCACCTCAGGCCGCGCTCTCAGTGCTGGAGCTAGGCTGCAGATGTTGCAGGCCAACAGCATCTTCAAAAAGGCACCCAGAGGGACCTGAGGGAGGGGGACACTTAGGGTTTATTCACACGGCAGAATTTCCGCACATCCGCACTAATTCTGCTTCCGCATTCATTTGGGTGATTTCGTGCGGAATCTGCATGCGGCAATACAGAAGTGTGAATGGGAGTGTGGAATCCCATAGAAGTCTATAGGGCTTTAATTTGAGGCAGAATTCCGCAATTCTGCAGCTCACGGCTTTCTGTGAAACCCGGGAAACCTATATTAAGGTTAGAATGGGTGATCTGGTTGTCATATTCCCTTTTAAAGGTGTTCTCCGCCCCTAGACATCCAAAGGATAGGGGATAATATGTCTGATCGTGGGGGTCCCCGCAGCTGGGACCCCCGTCATCTCTGTGCAGCACCCGGTGCTGTGCCGTTTAGAACGCTGGGTGCTGGCGGCTAGGGTCATGACATCATGGCCACGCCTCTTGTGACGTCACGTTATGCCCCCTCAATGCAAGACTATGGGTCGCCACGCCCCCTCCCATAGACTTGCATCACGACCCCCGCTGTCTGCTCCAAGCGTTCCGAACAAAATGTTCTGAACGCTGGGGCAGCGGAATACCCCTTTTAAGGATTTTTAATGTATGAACAATAGAGGTTAAGTTTGTGTTGGTTTGCCCGATTCATACACTTTAGATTTTTGAACTGCTGATTGGATCGGTATCATACCCTGTAAGAGGTTTTTAAATTATGCCAATACATTTTTTTTTAAAGGGCTACTCCAACACGTAAAAACATATCCCCTATCCACAGGTAGGTGTCTGATTGCTGGAGGTCCGATTATTCATGTCCCCACATAAACTTAGTTGGTGTTTTCTTCCCAGGATCCATAAAACCTTAGAGCGGCCTCCTGGCTACTGTATTGGGAAGTCTTGGATTTTACTGAACCGTATCAGAATGTATTGATTGGTTGTTATGCCTCTTATTGAAGGATGTTTTGTCATATATGAAGGATACCAATGATTTTTTATTGGCATAAGTGAGATTTGTTGGCTAGAAGATTATAGATTGGTCTCCATAAATAGGGAAAGCCTTATACCTGATTAGGAATTAGAGTTGGTCTTCCAAGCTTTAAATGCCTATGACCACTGGTACTACCCAAGGACATGAACCTATGATAATGTTTGTATGGCAGATTTTAAACACAAACACATATATTAGATTGTTAAAGGAGTTCTCTAAGCTAAAACTTTTAACCCCCACGGTGCCCGGGCTGTAAAACTATACATAATAAACTTTCACTTACCTGCCTACGATCCCCCGTTGTTCCGATATCGCCGTCCCAGTCTCTTCCACTTCCTGCGGGTCGGTGACTTCACTCTGCGCTCAGCCTATCAGCGGCCGCAGCAATGTCCCGTCGCGGCCGCTGATAGGCTGAGCACAGAGTTAAGTCACCGACCCACAGGAAGAGGAAGCTGACAGGGACCGGAGCACGGGTGGCGATATCGGAAAAACGGGGGATCGTAGGCAGGTAAATGAAAGTTTATTATGTATAGTTTTACAGCCCGGGCACAGCGGGGGATAAAAGAGTTCAGTTGGAGAACTCCTTTAATACTGTTAAAGGGGTACTCCACTGGAAAACTTTTTATTTATTTATTTTTTTATAAACTGGTCCCAGAAAGTTAAACAGATTAGTAAATTGCTTCTATTAATTTTTTTTAATCCTTCCAGTACTTATCAGCTGCTGTTATGATCCACAGGAAGTTCTTTTCTTTTTGAATTTCCTTTCTGCCTGACCACAGTGCTCTCTGCTGACAACTCTGTCTATTTTAGGAACTGTCCAGAGAAGGAGAAAATCCCCATTGAAAACCTATCCTGCTCTGGACAGTTCCTAAAATGGACAGAGGTGTCGGCAGAGAGCACTGTGGTCAGGCAGAAAGGAAATTCAAAAGAAAAGAACTTCCTGTGGATCATGACAGCAGCTGATAATTACTGGAAGGATTAAGATTTTTTTTAATAGAAGTAATTTACAAATCTGTTTAACTTTTGGCACCAGTTGATTTAAAAAAAATGTTTTCCAGTGGAGTACCCCTTTAAGCCTCATCAGGCAATTTATGAGATACATCAATGATTTCTGTTTTTGAAACAGTAAGGTATTTGCCAATTTTGTTATTTATCTTAATGGGATAAATAGCATACATGTGAATTTCACTTCCCCCCACTTCAGTGAATCCTGAATTGAGTCTTGTGGCGTGCCAGCCTCGATAGAGAATAGTACCAGTCACATCAGGTTGTATAAAGCCTATAGCTACATTTTTACATTTTTGTTTCCATCTATAAAAAGACTGATCCCTTATGGCCAATTGGTTTGAGGAAAATCAATAGTGAAGGTAATCTATTCTTCCAAGGGCCCTCTGTCCTTAAAATACCGATGATAAAGAGAACTTTAGACTAAGGAAATCGCAACTAGGAAACCACTTGTTACTTTAAGACATAGCAGTAATATAAGATGCATTAATAAGGATTAGGTCCTCTAATTCTCAAAGCATTTGGCTGGCTTGTAAGAATGATCCTCTGTGCCAGACTTTGGGTTAACTTATGGCAGCGTTTACACTAGACTGTGGGTTGAAGGGGGGGGGCAGCATTTGTACTAGACATGCGGCACCATTTATACTACACTATGGATTTTCGTGTTCTCACTAGACTGTGGTATGAACGAGAGCACTATTGGCACTAGACTGTGGACTGACTGTGCAGCTACTTCTACTCCAGACTGTGGATTGACTGTGCAGCTACTTCTACTCTAGACTGTGGATTGACTGTGCAGCTACTTCTACTCTAGACTGTTTACTGATTGTGCAGCTACCTCTACTCCAGACTGTGGACTGACTGTGCAGCTACTTCTACTCCAGACTGGACTGACTGTGCAGCTACTTCTACTCTCTCTAGACTGTGGACTGACTGTGCAGCTACTTCTACTCTAGACTGTGGACTGACTGCGCAGCTACTTCTACTCTAGACTGTGGACTGACTGTGCAGCTACTTCTACTCCAGACTGTGGACTGACTGCGCAGCTACTTCTACTCTCTCTAGACTGTGGACTGACTGTGCAGCTACTTCTACTCTAGACTGTGGACTGACTGCGCAGCTACTTCTACTCTAGACTGTGAACTGATTGTGCAGCTACTTCTACTCCAGACTGTGGACTGACTGTGCAGCTACTTCTACTCCAGACTGTGGACTGATTGTGCAGCTACCTCTACTCTAGACTGTGGACTGACTGCGCAGCTACTTCTACTCCAGACTGTGGACTGACTGGGCAGCTACTTCTACTCGACTGTGGACTGACTGTGCAGCTACTTCTACTCCAGACTGTGGACTGACTGCGCAGCTACTTCTGCTCTAGACTGTGGACTGACTGTGCAGCTACCTCTGCTCCAGACTGTGGACTGACTGTGCAGCTACTTCTACTCCAGACTGTGGACTGACTGTGCAGCTACTTCTGCTCTAGACTGTGGACTGACTGTGCAGCTGCTTCTACTCCAGACTGTGGACTGACTGTGCAGCTACTTCTACTCCAGACTATGGACTGACTGTGCAGCTACTTCTACTCCAGACTGTGGACTGACAATGCAGTTACTTCTGCTCTAGACTGTGGACTGACTGTGCAGCTACTTCTTCTCCAGACTGTGGACTGACTGTGCAGCTACTTCTACTCCAGACTGTGGACTGATTGTGCAGCTACCTCTACTCCAGACTGTGGTCTGACCTTGCAGCTACTTCTACTCTAGACTGTGGACTGACTGTGCAGCTACTTCTACTCTAGACTGTGGACTGATTGTGCAGCTACCTCTACTCCAGACTGTGGACTGACTGTGCAGCTACTTCTACTCTAGACTGTGCAGCTACTTCTGCTCTAGACTGTGGACTGACCTTGCAGCTACTTCTACTCTGGACTGTGGACTGACTGTGCAGCTACTTCTACTCCAGACTGTGGACTGACTGTGCAGCTACTTCTACTCTAGACTGTGCAGCTACTTCTGCTCTAGACTGTGGACTGACTGTGCAGCTACTTCTACTCTAGACTGTGGACTGACTGTGCAGCTACTTCTACTCTAGACTGTGGACTGATTGTGCAGCTACTTCTACTCTAGACTGTGGACTGATTGTGCAGCTACCTCTACTCCAGACTGTGGACTGACTGTGCAGCTACTTCTACTCCAGACTGTGGACTGACTGTGCAGCTACTTCTACTCCAGACTGTGGACTGACTGTGCAGCTACTTCTACTCTAGACTGTGCAGCTACTTCTGCTCTAGACTGTGGACTGACCTTGCAGCTACTTCTACTCTGGACTGTGGACTGACTGTGCAGCTACTTCTACTCCAGACTGTGGACTGACTGTGCAGCTACTTCTGCTCTAGACTGTGGACTGACTGTGCAGCTACTTCTACTCCAGACTGTGGACTGACTGCGCAGCTACTTCTGCTCTAGACTGTGGACTGACCTTGCAGCTACTTCTACTCTGGACTGTGGACTGACTGTGCAGCTACTTCTACTCCAGACTGTGGACTGATTGTGCAGCTACTTCTACTCTGGATTGACTGTGCAGCTGCCATAATGTTTTAATTCTACTAAATGTCTTTACAACAAGGCTTCAGAAATCACCCGGTCACTTTTGGCTTTTAAGTGTAGAAAAGGCAGATATATACTGCATATAAATATTTTTATTTGCCTCCATTTAATCGCAATCTGGTAAAAATCTTGCAACCACGGATAAAAATATGCTGTAAAATGTGAACATTGGCAACAACGAAGCTACCCTTCAAAAAGCAGTTTATGAAACGTTCCTCTTTTCATACGACTAGACATTTGTTCTTTTAATAAATAAATTGTAGTATTTTCAGTGGCCATGGTGATGATCCAGCTGACTGTAGGTAAATCTCAGTTGACTGTTCTATAATAAATAGGTTAGTTATTATCACTGTTATCGTCATAGAAAAAAAACTTCACGTATCCATAATTATACAACCAGCTTAACACTATTTTATACAAGAAGCATGTTTTCTAGCTCTGTAGCTTTGGGGAATACAATATACATTGCATTTTGTTGTGTTTTGTCACTTTTGCACATTAGAAAAATAAGCATTTTATCTACTCGCAGTCTATGACAGCAAATAGGACATAAATATTAATAGAATACATATAACATAGATATAGCAAAAATATATATGGTAATACTGTATGTGTGCGCTGGATTAGGGGCAGCATTGGTCCCTAGAGATGAGCGAACTTACAGTAAATTCGATTTGTCACGAACTTCTCAGCTCTCAGGAAAGAGTCTCCTAGGACTGTATCCACCTTTTCCAGCCCACCGGAGCACCTGAAAGCTGAACTAATTTATGCAGGAAAAGCCATCAACTACCGAACCGAGAAGTTCGTAACGAATCGAATTTACTGTAAGTTCGCTCATCTCTGTTGGTCCCATTTCACGTGTCCATGGTTTCATCGCTTTCTAACCTGTTTTCTTTTGTACGTGGATAAAGGGGATGTTTAAATTACATTTCAATAAATGTGAAAAAGACTAGAGTGTGAGGCTTTTCAGGGATGCCATTGCCTACTGTGTCTAAAGTGCAGCCTATTGCTGTTCCATTTAAGATTAAGATTTGGCTCTTTAAAAACGGCTGTGTCTGGTTCCAGGACCTATGATATATTGAGGAGAATGAGTAGACCTCTATGAGACTAACTTTCGGAGTACATAGAAGAGATGGGGGCCCCTGTAAAAAATCAACATGAGGGCCCCTTTTTTGTGCCGCTCCCAAAACATAATGCTCATTTGCCACCCATTATCTTTTGATGGTATATGGGTTGATATTGACACAGTAGGGCCCTTGGAAAGGGTAGATCTCCCCATAGCAATTAGTAGCAAATAGTCTTTATGACACATATATCCATTTAAAAAACATTATACATTTTTTTTTTGTGGGATGCTCCCTTCTAACCTAGAAAAAAAACCTTCAAAATAATATTTTGTCTAATAACATAGACTTTGTATGTGGCAGCTTTTCTGTTGGGGGTCCACCCGAGCACCAGGTATGGTTAGATTATACTGTTCGGTGTTTCCTTTCTTCTGCACTTATTGATTAAGAATTGCACAGATTTCTTGAGACCTTCCCGGCATGGTTTGTGTAGGACAAGTGTGAATATAAGTCCTATGCAGCTTCCACTGAATACCACCAGTTCTGCAATGTTCAGGACTAGCTCCTCTCTTGGAGAGATGTAGAACCCCGAAATCTTTAAACCTGTCCTCCTCATGAGCATGATGTTGTAGAATAGTCTACATATAAACATAACTGCAACATGACCTAAAAATACCATGTGAAACTGGAGCTTCTCAGATATTTCCATTTTTTGGCCTTGAATAACGATCGGAATGGCGAATATCAGAAGAACCAGGGAAGGGACACCGAATCCAGCTAAGAATTTGAAGAAGTCATATGCCGGTTTAGCATTTAATGGGTCTAGTTGGCAGTGGGTTATATTCTGAAGATTATCATAGGTTCCCAGTAGTGACACGTTTACTACAGACATAAGTACTGACAATGCTAAAGTGAGGAAGATGTATCTCAGATGACTTTGAGATATTGTGGAATTGTTCATGATCAGTAAGATTAGGAAGATTAGAATCAGCAGGTACTGTGAGAAGAAATAACTCACATTGAAAAAACCTGCTAAGACTCCACAGCTCAAATTAGAAATTTCTAGATAGTCCGGTCTCGTCTTTGAGGTAAAGGAGTACAAGACGATTGTAACGTCAGTAACCAGCAATGTTAGAAGGTAGATGTCCAGATTATCCAGGATTTGATGCTTCACTTTGTTCCTGATCAGTACGGTAATACAGAAAACACCAGCCAGTAAACCAAGAGGAACTAGTATAAAGAGGTAGCTGTGCATGACCCTTGAGATGACATTCTGAGAAGTAATGATGTCTTCGATGTCCATGTTAGGGCTCCCAAGGGTTTGACTCGGGTAGAAAAGTTCTGTCACATTTTGAAAGCCCATGGTTGTCCAACTTCACTTTGTGTCTTGTAACTATATTTCTGTTGGAAGAAGATACAAACTCAAATTAACCTTACTATAATAAAGATAATAAAAATAAATCAGCCCACACAAAAAATATTTTGAATGTCATAAGGGAATTACAAGCACCAAGAATTGGGATGCTTGTTGGGAGACAGATCAACTTTGTAAAATCAATAATAATTTCTTATTTCTTAGGCAGCTTTCACACTACAAAATTCATCTGTTAAAAGATCCGTTATAAACGTCCGTTAGGCTGGGTCCACACTACGTTTTGTCCCATACGGGAGCGCATACGGCAGGGGGGAGCTAAAAGCTCGCGCTCCCGTATGTGACCG